>NW_022476000.1:351563-380838 GCF_009193645.1 Aspergillus pseudonomiae
AAAAAAAAAAAAAAAAAAAAAAAAAAAAAAAAAAAAAAAAAAAAAAAAAAAAAAAAAAAAAAAAGAAAAAAAAGAAAAAAAACAAAGGAAGGAACAAGGTTAAGCCTGTAAAAGGTCGTGCGAGATCTTGATACGGGCCAGTGGATCTCGGCCCCAAAGCCAGCAGGGCGCTATGCGGGCCGGCGCGACGAACTACAGCCACCAGGATCGCATTCTCCGTCAATGTCTGGCAGCCGTCGAGTTTAGCGTATGTATTTACTCCACAATTGCAATGTCGTGTACTCCGGAGTAATTTGAGAAAGCGGCGCTGCCGACGCGAAACTTGAAAGGGCAATACCTACTGGGCTCCTCCCCATGTGCCCTTTTTCTCCCATGTCCTTTGGGAGCCACGCCCAGATGAACCACCAGAGACGGTCGGCATGGGAAGGTCAATTGAAGGGCGGGATGGCGAAGGCTTATCGCATATGACAATTGCTGTACGGGTCATCGTGTTGGTTCTGGCAATTGCAACGACATTGGTGTGTATGCTTCGGGTAGGTTTGACACTTCTGTCGCGGAAGAAGTGCGCTGAGATATGATAGATATACTTGCGCAAGTTCGTTATAAAACGATTCGGACTCGATGACTGGTTGGTACTGTGTGCTCTTGTGAGTTCAGTGTGGAAATACACCGCTAGTGTGAGGTTGCTGATAATTTAGATCGGAGTAAATTTGTTCTCTGCGCTTGCGTATACCATCACGTACTATGGGCTGGGACAGGATTTACAGAACGTATCCGTCGATGACTTGGCTGTCTTCCTCACAGTCAGTATAACTGGCAGTTCAAACTCATCAACCTAGACTAACGCTCGCAGCTCGAATATGCCTCGCAATGCGCCTACCTTGTGATTGCAGCAGCAGTCAAAGCCAGTCTACTCGTGTTCATCATGCGCCTCTTCCCAACTCGGTTCATCCAGGTTGCCGGAAAGTCCCTCCTGCTATTTATCGCTGTTTTCACAATATCTGGCACTCTGGCCCTGGTGTTTCAATGTCGGCCTGTCCAGGCAGCTTATGATAAGACCATTCCCAATGCCAGCTGCTACCCGACTGAGACCTCATATGCCATTCTGATGATGCAGGGAGTCATCATGTTTGTACTTGATGTGATGATACTTGTGCTCCCAATGCGACCAATCTGGAAATTGCAAATGCCGTTAAAGAAGCGGTTACTTGTCATAGGGCTGCTATGTGTTGGTCAGTAACCAGCTAAGATGATGGAGCCAACGGGTACTGATGAAGGGCCAGGGTTTACCGCATGCATCGCCGCTCTTGTGCGATTCTCAACTCTTAAATTTACCAACGACACAACGAACTTCACCTGTGAGTGCTTCGCCATACCCCTTTTAAACGGACCATGCTGATCCACCAGACTCGGCCTCGACATCCCTTATCTGGATGGAAGTCGAGTTCAACCTCGGCCTCATGTCGGGATCTCTGTCCTCCCTACGGAAACTCTTTAAGATTCATGCACCATTTAGTTCTGCCGATGCCTCTCAAGGGGAATCAAGCCAGTCCGCAAGCCTCGAACCCCCCAGATCCCGACACAGCCGCCTCAAGGGCGGGATCACGAAGAAGACAGAAATCATAAGAGTATATGAAACAAGTGAGAGCCAGGAGCATATTGCCCCGATGAATAAGATTGGGTGAAACGACCAATACTACCAATGCATATGAGGCGAGGGCGAATTCAACGAATCTTTGAGGCGGTACAGGACCTGGTCGCGCTTGGGAATTTGGAATTTATATCTGTTACCCATATTTTTCAGACAGTCGAATTACTTACTGTCACGAGTTTAGGGAAGATCCGGTTCCTATCAAACAGACCAATTCCATAGAAGTCATGTTCAATGTTGGGGAAGTTTACCCGTGACGTCAAGCTCAATGCATTAATTTATACATTTATGGATGCTTCCATTAAATTTATCCGCACATGGCACTGCCAAGAATGACCGCACAGCACGCTGGGCAACATTGGCTATCTCAAGGGAAAGCTGGTATGTTTAACGAGATAGCTTGGTCACCGCGCTATCAAGCCTACTATATAGTAGCTCCCCAGTGTACTTCGTCCAAAGCCAATACTCTTCTACGGCGGCATTCTCAATTTTCTGCTGTGATGGCTTGATGGCCGCATCGCATATATCACATCTAGCCTGTAGATGTGGCCTTTCTTTGTCAAGCCGCATGTGCTCCCAGGCACGATTGTTCGTGTCCTGTTGGCGTTCCTGAAGAGCACGACTCAGCGCACCCTTCCGTCCAGCCTGCGCGGCCTCCTCCTGTATGCGTCGCGCTGCGATCTCTAGAACGCCCGTACTAAATTGGTTGACTCTGGAAAAGCTACTCCACCCGTAGTAGTATCGACTCCTGCACCCATCGGCTGTACCTTTGCCCCGAAGTCAGGCTCACCGGTGTGTCCTGAAGAACACGTGTGAGGTTTGTTAGCAACCCTACATGTCCATTACTGCACGCAAAGAGTCCTCGTTTCAGTTCGTGTGTCAGAGTCTCAGTCATATTTGAGCTTAAGGCAGCGGGTGCGAAACGGCCGACCACGTCCTGCCTCATCCTCGCTAAGCAGTAGACCAACTGGCCTCCAACGTGGTGGGCTCAGGTCCAATGCTACCTTCAGGATGTAAGGAAATTTACTGTTCGGGGGCAAAGTTGATCGGAGTTTCCGCATGCTCTTTCCCGCCAAAACCCATGAATCCCCTGTGCGGTGAGCCACAAGACATAAATAGAATTATGAATGAGCCAGTACCAAGCAGCTCGACACTTTCGAAGAACTCTGACCAGAGGTTATCATGCCAGTATAACAACTGAGCTTCATCTAGAAGTAAATAAGATGAGTAGTTGAGCCAGTTGCGGCCGTGTGCGCCGGTGTTCTTCTCTAAACGCGCGGCCCAGCCTATATCATAGACACTTTGTGGCCATCCTGAAAGGCAGTAAATAGGCTTCTCCTCGCCATATATCCTGAGCAGTTCATTTGCTACAAGACGCATCAAAGTAGTTTTTCCCGATTCCGTGGTACCAGCAATCGCTGCATAAAGCCAACCCATACACCCGCTCTGCCTCTTCTCTGGTTTTACCCCTTAATTTATTGATAAAGCTTTCTGGTGATAGCACAAGGTGGCACGTTCATCAAAAGTTTGCGAACTGGGTAGGTCTTAGCACAACAGAGGCATGGTAGCTCGTTTCAATTCTAGCTCGGACTGCGCCTCGCAGCAACAAATGTGTAAGATGTGCGCAGGTGTCGACTTTGAACGATGTCGAAGAACATCTTATCTATAGATCTAAGATTCATAAATGGCGACACGCCTAATCTCGGCGTCATGACAATGGGTCCGGTGATGTGTTCACCCGATCATAAAAGGCGGTAGTTCTGTAGGGATCAACACTTAGAACGCTGTCACCTTTTCTTTTAGAGTGGATTGTTTACCAAAGAGGAAAGAGCCGCTGGGAAATAAGTTCCAGATGACCGGCTACGGGAAGGTGCGTTCGCAATCATGCTGAAGTCGCAAGGATGATAACTAGCCATCTTGTTTCGTGCTGAGAGCAAGAAGGTTAGCCACCCTCATTAACTAATTCTAGGGTACCGTGACCAGATCAGAAGTTCCCGCTTAGACCGCGACTTAGGAAGAGCCATCAGACATTCCCTCCAGATGCCGAAGGTCATAGTACATCGATGTTAGAATTATCGATGATATGACACTATCATCCCGTAGCTCAAGCAGCCATAATCTCCCCCTAACTTCTCTTATGTTTGAAGCTGAGGTCTTGAATATTGCCCCTTCTATAAAAGAAATATTATATATAAGACATCTCTTTGGAAAAAGAAATAATGTTTTCAATTCTCTCTGTAGAGATCACAAGTATAGGTATTTCTTATAGTTTCTGATCCCTTTGTAGGAGAGGCAGATAAGCTTTATATAGATTATTAATATTCAGTGTTATTCCAGATAGAATGTGGATCTCGTCGCATAATGGATCATAAATATGTGATAACTGTACATAAGTATCATAGACTATTCAGGAGTAGGAAATATCGCAAATTCCATGTCGCCAAGTTTAGATGCGGCGTAAGAACTAGTGGTTTTCTTTTCTTTTCTTTCTTCTCCCTTCTCCTTGTTGGCTGGGGAGAAGACGGAATTGACACAAACTCCAACGAGCCAAACGCCGTTATATGCCTGAGAAGGACCAATAAAGCCCAATGCGTCGATTCGTTCAAATAGTTGACAATAAAGGCATCTTTCATCCTCAATGATATCAGTACATAGTGACGCGCGCCTTGCAGTCACAAATAATCGTTGCTCAATTCGAAGGGGAAAGAACTAGCTTTCGTGAAGCTATGCACTTCTAAGCATCTTTGCCGGTAAGCCGCTTTCTCTCGCCCGACTCGCGGGACAAATCATCCTCATCATCTGACCATTTGTCTCCATCCTCGCCGACGGCAAAGATGGTTTCTCCATCAAGGGACTCCCGATGGCGCGGTGCAGCCGGGACGGGTTTAGGGGGCACAGGCGAGAGATCACGGCGCTGTTCATGGGCAGAACTTTCTGGGATACCACCAAGCGCATCTTCCTCGTCCAATTCGCTGTTGAATGATCGGATCTCAAACCCATCATCATCTTGAGCAATCTGTAGATCATATCAGTACAATCATTCGTATTTTCCTTTCTTTATGTTGGAATAATGCCGTACCTCATCACTCATTGCAAAGCGCCTGTTGTTGGCAGTGGGGCGCCATAAGTAGGCGACAAATCCGATGTCAAACAGGTAGACCAGATTGAGCCAACCATCCAACACGAACCACCGACTCTTCCAATGTTCTGGTACAAAGCTTGCTTCGCTGCGGCCGGCAAAGGCAATTGAATTGATGAAAAAGAAGCCGAATATCACGATGATGCTGCCCAAGATGCACCACCACAGCTTCTTGTACATCAATGCTTTGACCTTTTGCTTCCTGTCGATAAGATCTTTCATGGTTGCATTCAACGAATTCAGAGTCCACACATAAAAGGCAGTCAAGGTGCCCGCAAGTGGCAACACAATAAGAAGAACAAGGGGACCAGCACTGTCTGGCGTTATTGATAGACTTGCAACAGCGTAGATGACGGCGAAAATAAAGTGGGCGATAGCGAGGACGCGAACGTAGATCATGGCCCGACCGAGGGAAGGCTTGACAACACCATATCCCATACACACAATAAGAAGCAAGAAGAATGAGAAAGCATTCCGGCCCGCATTAAGCACGGCTACAATGACCATTAGTACCTTTGCACCAACGTTCAGGCCGTGTCGGTTCTGATAGTCTGCACATTGTTAGAGAGCAAGTATCTAGACTGTATATCGGCTTCAACATACCATAGAAGCCCCAGGTCATCAACTGTTCTACAATCAGGAAGACCAATATAGCAGTGATATAATTCTGCACAGGTACTGTCGTGGGTCAGTAATTGTCGTGGTAGATGGATGAAGTCGCTTACAGATGTCGTGGCGATTTTGTACATATAGGAAAGCCCAGAACCTATGTCCAATCAGTATAGACTTCAAGAAATTGCAGTAAATTTGCATGAACATACACCCCAACAAGAGCGTAAACGATAGTCAAGCCGCCGTAAAATGGGAGCTTGGCGATCTGCGCAGCCGGAAGTTCACCATACGCGTTTCTGAACTCGACGACGGCTTTGTAGTCCCGTCCCGAGTATCCATAAGTGCTCACACAGTAGAATCCTGTTTTCTTCACGGGGTAGTTGATTGCGGTAGGATTATTCAAGTGGATCGCCTGAGTTACAATTGTGAATTCGGACTCGCTTGCGTTCGGGGCAAGGATGAAGGAGCCAATATCGCCAGGCTCGCAGAGCTTGTCATTGACACTCTTTTCGTCGCAAATAGTTTCCTTCTCCTATGATGTTTATCAGCTGGTTGATATCTCCATGGATGGTGAAAGAAGTGTACATCGGCATCATCCGATACTGCTCTTCCAATTAGAGCTTCGTCGGACCATTCAAAGATCACCAAGCTGACGAGAGGGTCACTATCGCCAGTGTCGCCATCACGAACAAATTTAGTCAATATGAAGGGCTCAACATCTCCGCCCCAGGCTTTGCGACTGTACATTCCCGAACATCGCTGCCTATGAGCTTCATCCTGTGTCTATATAAAAGATCAACTGTTAGAACTTGCAGCTTGAAATATCCTTCTGATGTTTAGCGCACCAATTCCACTTCATTTGCGAGTGCACGACCCGCCAGCAAGGCAGTTAAACAAAAGGCCTGGAGCCAGCCTTTCATCTTGATCGCTAGAAAAGGAGCTAACAGATGGTAGTACTAAGCGCGCTCCGGAGATGCCGAAAGCTAATGGTTCTCTTACAACCACAGGATCATGAGAAAAGTAAAGGGAGGATAATATAGGTGGAAGGAGAGAGAGAAGGGAGAATAATGGGTTCCGAAGAAACAGCCGACACTTTTGTTCGCAGCTCCGACCTGGTTGGGTAAGGCGGTAGGGATTCGTGGCTACCTTGCACTTGAGATGGAGAAGCCGCGTGTTGATGTCCCGCCGATACCATAGTAGTATTATCTAAGCCCGTTTCTCCGAGTAAACTATAAATGGAGCAAAGCCTAGGAATGTCACCGCCAACGGGATTTCTGCCTCTTGCCGGAATTTTGCCTCTGTCCGATAACAGATACAAACCAAAGAACCACAAGAGCAACCCCGACACAGTGGTATAAACAGAAATGCCTGGCAAAGAACTGTTGGACCCTTGCGTCGACTGCCGCGATGTAGAAGCTATTCTGACATTGCGGCGGCGGCGTTTATGCAAGTACGAATTTTATCTACTCTCCAAGTGGGGTTACTGCAAATACTAACCGGCTCTTTCTCTGTGCAGAGACTGTTATATTAAATTCGTGTCATACAAAGTCTTTAAGCGCATGGAAAATTATCGCCTGAATAAAGGTTTCGCAAAAGATAAGCCCTGCAAGCTGCTCTTTCCTCTTTCTTACGGTCTCTCCTCCTCGGTGCTGTTGCATATGTTGCATGCTCAGCTTGAAGTTCAGCGCTCGAAAATACACGCCTCCCCGGGCTTTGATTTACATGTGCTTGTAATAGAGCCTTCGAGTATCTCGCCCTCGAATCCTGCGCATGATGAAGGTTTCGAGTTGGCTCAGAAATACTTCCCTTTGTGTTCCTTTACCAAGGTTCCGTTTCACAGTATCTTCGACCTAGTCCCCGATTTCAAGGAAACCATGTCCCAATTTGCTGGCAAAGGATTCGAGGATGATCCTTCGTTGTCGGGTGCAGAGCGCCTTGATGCCTTCCGCTCGTGTATCGCAACGTCAACCTCTAAGGCTGATGTCGATTATATCTTGATGAACCAGCTGATCGTGGCCTTCGCAAAGCAAATGGATTGCCAGGCAGTGATTTGGGGAGACTCAGATAGTAGACTTGCTGCGAAAACACTTGCCAATGTTGCTAAGGGACGCGGTTCTTCAGTAATTTGGCAGGTCTCCGACGGAATGTCCCCGTTTGGCCTGGAGTTCAACTTCCCCCTGCGGGACTTGTTTACGGCGGAATTGAGAGATTATGCCAGTTTCTTCCCGGAACTCACCCAACTTATTGTACCAGATGAACCACTTTCAGAAAATACTTTAACCAAGAATTTGTCCATCGACGAGCTCATGATGCGGTACGTACTGACGCAGGGCGAGAAATACCCCGGTGTCATGTTGAACGTGACGAGGACGGCCAATAAACTCGACGTCTCACAAATGCCAACCAATCTGTCCCCTTGCGCTTTTTGCGGTGCTCCTTTGATGAATGAAGTAGAAGGTGGACACACTCAATTCTGCTACGCATGCGCTCGGTCACGTCCAAGTACAAGCTCGTAATGGGGCTCTGCAAAATTCGTGATCCATTATTGACCAAACTAAGACGAAAAGCATCATATATTACCTAAGGTATATGTGACGACCAACGCCTATAAAGACAAATTCGCAAAAATGGACCCCTGTGTCTTCATAAATATCGATTGTTACGTACGGTTCTGAGAGTTGTCGACGACTCCAGCTTCGAGGTCATGCTCCCGATGGGAGGCTCCACCGAACCATTTGGTATGCTTTCGGTTGTCGTGGGATTGATGTGCTGGCTCATTCGTTGCTTGGCGGGTCTTACTGCGATGCCTGCTGCGATGCCTGCTGTGATGTCTATGGCTTTCGCGCCTTGAAGGACCATCCACCATCATCTGGTCATATTTGTCAAATTCGTCGGGCAGACTTGGATCTGTATCATTCTCTTGACGTCTTCGCTGTTTCGAAAGCGCCTTGGCTCCCTTCTCCCTCAAATGTTTCTCCAGCATAACAGCATTTCTTGTGTTACACTTGTACATGGCGTCGGCAAGATCCCCCACGAAGGGCACGAGACCGATGGCGAAGTCAATAATGACATTGATCAGCATCATCATTCTGAGGCGTGTCGGAAGCCCCCCGTCGATCTTCTCGCACGTATTTACCACCATCATCGCAAGTGCTGCATCGACAGCATCGCCGGCACTAACCAAGACCACAATTAGTATTATTAAACTACACAGCTGGGCCAGTACTTACAATGGGATCAAGCCAATCACACTGCCCCAGCCAAATCGGATGCCACACAGGCTGAACAGACACAAGTCTAGTCTATATGCCCTGCGTTTCACTTGGGTAAGGACTTTCTGATCATTTTCAGACAGACCCGGTGGTACTGCCTTGCGCCGCTTTTGAGTCTTTTTGCCGAATACGCGGTGCAGACGTGAGGCCGGAACTTCCTCGAAATATGGATCCTATGATGTATATGTTTAGCCAACCTTTGTATTGAGAGAGTATGGGAGGCGCAGCGGACAGCTCACCTCTGTTCCAAAATGGTTTCGTGCCGATTCTGCTAGAATTCTTTTCCCGACTAAAGACACGAGTGGGCCTGACATGATTTTGCAACCAGATTGTAGATAAATGATTGTACCCCGTGAGCTTGCGGCAGGAAGCCTTGTGTCGAATGTCCGGGTGTATTTCCGTCAAGACCGTAAGAAGGCGACTATATATACAGATTCTTCTTAAGAGACGAGATCGGGTAACACCTAAGGGTAGGAATATTTAATCCAAGGGGGGCTCGAAGCGAACATTTAAGCTCTAGCCAAGACAGTTGTTGTTCATGCGTGGGCTTTTAATCATTCCTGTTCCCATGGGCATGGCCCGTGTGAGGACGTCATCCCGCAGTTTGCAAGTTCCACCCGAATCCATTACATAATTACATAATGCCACCGATGATCACACACTAGCCACATCGCCACACATGTGGCGCACGGGCATGCCGCATTGGGCTTTCATTGGGCAGCACCGCCACAGATCGAGCGGGCTGCGATTCAGCTCTTGCTTCCTCGCTGTTCTTGTCTTCGTTACGTTGAGGACAACTCAATACCTGTCTATCTCAACCACCTTCCTCATTCTCGATTTTCCAGTCGTTTGGTTCGCCGATCGACAAACTATTGGTTTGTTCCCGTCAGCGCCTTATCTCCTCTGCAGCCACTGTACGCTTCAGGGTTGGCGCTTTGCCAAGCACCCTTCCTTGAAGCTGCATCATCGCTGTGCTGTCCCCTCCAACCCATCCTCTCACTCCGCGTCCCAGACTTCGGACACCTTCACTCCCCTTCCCACCTAGGCTGAGTTGAAATGCTTGGGTACGTCGCACAATATGACAGAAACAAAGATGCATTTAGAAGATTGTAAGCCTGCTACCCTTCATTTCTGACTTGGGATGGGTCTTCATTGGCCACCACAATACCGAGACGGCTGATCTCTAATAGGGCTGGATGACCTGTGTGTCCGCTTCATTATAAACTTGCCCCGTGAAGAGCTCGAATCGGTCGAACGTATATGTTTCCAGGTCGAGGAAGCACAATGGTTCTACGAGGATTTCATCCGGCCGTTGGACCCGGCTCTTCCTTCACTGTCCTTAAAAGCTTTCGCCTTGCGTATCTTCCAACACTGTCCGTTAATGTCCCAATGGTCACACTATCATCACATCACGGCATTCTCGGAGTTTCTGGCATATAAGACTCGTGTTCCGGTGCGCGGGGCTATAATGCTTAGCCAAGACATGGACGAAGTAGTTTTGGTCAAAGGCTGGAAGAAGGGTGCCAATTGGAGTTTCCCACGAGGCAAAATCAACAAAGACGAAAAGGATCTAGACTGCGCTATTCGCGAAGTCTATGAAGAGACCGGCTTCGATGTTCACGAAGCTGGACTCGTTAAGAACGAAAAAGACGTCAAGTTCATTGAAATTACTATGCGAGAACAGCACATGAGATTATATGTCTTTCGTGGGGTACCTCGCAATGCTCACTTTGAGCCGCGCACTAGAAAAGAAATCAGCAAGATTGAATGGTACAATTTGTCGGAGCTGCCAACGTTGAAGAAGAGTAAGCAACAAGATCAGGGCTTGGCTGTTGCAAACGCGAATAAATTTTATATGGTCGCACCGTTCATGCACCCGCTCAAGAAATGGATCGCACAGCAGAAGAAGCTCGACACGAAGATGCAAGCGGGTGTGACTCAAGTGTTACAGAATGAGGGAGAGATGTCGATGGATGAAGGTTTTGCGGCGCCCAGTCAGTCTCTAGGACTGACTACTTCTAGCGACCTGCCCGAGGTTGCGCCATCTCAGGATGCCTCTGCCCACCTCAAACGCCTCTTGAACATCAATGACGCTGTTCAGCAAATTCCGGCTCCCTCTATCGATACATTACCAGCTAACGCCTCTAAATCCAATGCTCTTTTAGAGCTTTTGAGAAGTGGCTCCTCCCGTGGGCCCACTCCACAGGCCCTGAGCAATGAGCAAACGTCGCCAACACATGCTATTACTGCAGCAATGACTCCTCAACACCCACCTTATCCTGCTCCGACCTTGTTCCCAGGCTTTCCTGTGCAAGGTCCAAGCGCACAGCCTGGTTATCTCGGACAATTTTCGCCACGGCAACCGCCTAGCGCATTATCTCATATACCACATACAAACAACCATGTCCTTGATCAGCATATGCCTCATCGGTCATTGGCCCAATCATCTCCGGCGGTGAATCAGCATAGCCGTCCAGCTGGGTATGGTGGAATAGATGCTTATACTTCGCGCCACATCTCTACTCAACCCTACAACGACGCGCATGTGCCGTCAAATCAAGCACCTACGGCCCCTTATCAGCAGACTGGAGACCCGTTTTCTCAACCAGCTCAGCCCCCTCAAGTTCCAGGAGCGAGTGTACCGCCTGCCAGTAAGCTACCGCCTCCGAAGCTCACAAGCCACTCATTAGCGCTATTGAGTGTCTTCAAGGATGAATCCTCGAAGACGCCTAAGACTTCTCATGCATCTTTGACACCACAGCCAGAGCAGGTGCCCATGAGTGGGCGCAAGTCGTCGCAGCATCAGGACCAATTGTTAAGCCTCTTGAGAGGTTCTCCAGTTACCTCTGGTTCGACACCAGCCGAATTAGCAGGCCATGCAAACTCTCCCACTAAAAAGCAGATTCTACAACGGCCACGTGATTCTAGCCCTACCCAACAGGCACTTACTTACGTGAGTGCGGTACCAAAGAGGAATTCCTTGAATTCAAGCGCCGCATCTAGATCTGTGCATCCACCACAGCCTGAGGCAACTGCTAAGCCACCAGGTAAAAAGAACCAGAATATTCTGAATCGAAAGAACAAGGATCGACAGCCACAAGGCCTCTCTTCACCCATTACAATTTTAGCTAGACCCCAATCCGCTAAGAGAGAGCAATCACCTAATCCAGCAGTGGCATCATCTTCGAGGACTTCGTCCCGTACCCGCAAGGATAGCAAGCCGAAAACCTCGGAACCCCCGAAGCCTTTCCAGCCACAAATCTTACGCCGTTCTCAAAACTTGGACCATATACTTCCTGTACGGACCAAGGAACCACACCATTCAGAACAGCAAGATGGTCCTCAGATTTCAAGCACCGAACGGGAGGCAAGCAATTTTGATCGCCGACCAAGTCAATCCGCTGCTCAAAAAGAGACTCTTCTCTCCCTTTTTGGCAAACAACCAGTATCACCAGGCGTTTCGCCCGCAGTTGATCTCAATGTCCACATCTCCGGATCAAAGCCAGTAACATCATCCGTTGTCAGTCCGCTATCGCCTCTTAATCTCCCCACTCCAGTTGGGATGAGTGGAGAATCTCCCGCGCCAGAAGATAATGGCAGCCTGAATGCGAGAGTGTCTTCGCCAGACAACAAGGCTTTCTTGCTTGGATTTTTGCAAGGGGTTGCCAAGGGGAACAAGTAGGCGTGCTTGTGCCCGCCATATTCTTGTAGTACTAAGTTTAGCTCTTTATTTGGGCAGGATCCGTGGCGCTTTGGATGGGATAATTTAATAGGCTATATTCTTTATCGTCTCTTGGACTTTTCTGTACGTAATGAGTGGTCAATCGTAAGGACCTAGTGGAGTGTAGTATAAATATATTCTGCCGCGTGCCACCGCCCGGTGATTGATATCATCGTCCATGGAGCTTTAGTTGATTTGTAAACTTTCTCCGCAGCTACATCCACTTTCTAACAGTGCCATCCGATGACAATGATGCGGCCCAGCCCATCTGTCCGCACGTTATGTGCTAATTGCTCGAAAAACGCCCGGCTCTTCTCAACCACCGCCCATCCACGCTCGCAGCAGAAGAGCGATGCCACTCCAGCTTCCCCGCCGCAAGCCGGTTATGCTCGCCTTACGAACCGAAGCCTGATTTCCATCACAGGGGTCGATAGTACCACCTTCCTTCAGGGGCTTATTACCCAGAACATGTTAATAACGAACGACTCAAACCGCGCAACCCGTCGAACTGGATCTTATACCGCCTTCCTCAACTCTCAAGGTCGAGTGCTGAACGATGCTTTTCTGTACCCGCTCCCACAAGCAGACCTTGCGTCGCCCGATGAACCAGCATGGCTCATCGAAGTCGATAAGAACGAAGTGGCGAGTCTCATGAAACATTTAAAGAAACACAAGCTTCGTGCAAAGCTAAAGCTACGTGCTCTCGAAGACGGCGAACGCACGGTGTGGGCCTCATGGAAGGAACATGAACAACCCCGCTGGGCCGCATATAATCTTGAAACCCCATCCTCGTCTCCTTTCTCACCATCGTCCTCGATCGCCGGCTGCGTTGATACAAGGGCTCCCGGGTTCGGCTCCCGCCTCATCACTCCGGGTGCGGAGGATCTCCGGACTCATGTTCCTGATGAGACTCAGATTGCCGGTTCGGAGGTGGGTCTTGGAGCCTATACCGTGCGCCGAATGCTGCACGGTATTGCCGAAGGCCAGTCTGAGATTATTCGTGAATCAGCGCTCCCGTTGGAGTGCAATATGGATATGATGAAGGGAATTGACTTCCGCAAGGGCTGCTATGTGGGCCAGGAGCTTACGATCCGCACCCATCACACGGGTGTTGTACGGAAGCGTATTCTACCCGTGCAGTTATATACAGGAGATCAAAGTGTTCTTGATTCCGCTGGGGCTCCCGTGTATGATCCTACTGCGGAGTTGCCTCTACCTCCAAGCGCAGCGAATATGTACAAGATCAGTGCACGAAAAGCGCGTAGTACGGGCAAGTTCCTCGGTGGAGTTGGTAACATCGGTCTTGCCTTGTGCCGGTTAGAGATGATGACTGATGTTACTCTTACTGGCGAGCGCACCCAGTATAGCCCTGAGCAGGAGTTCAAAGTGTCATGGGATGCGGCAGAAGAAGGTTCATCAGAACACCAGGGGCCTGGAGAGGTCAAGGTCAAAGCCTTTGTGCCTTCTTGGACGAGAGATTTCATCCTCAATGGAGGAGTGAAGAACAACACCCGTAGTCGTGAGGCCGAACAAGGCCATCGAGCACGGGAGTTCCTAGAGCAATTAGAAGAAGAGTCGCTCCGGCAGAAAGAGTAATAGATCTTTGTATGATATAGCATATGTATAGTAACGACCATGTATCATAGCACAGCAATCAAGCAAAATGTGTTCCATATGATGAAGGGGTATCTCTTGTGCTAATTAGTCTATCTATACATAATCCCCACAACGCCAGCTATTTGTCCGGTTGAGTTCAGCCGCAGGCTAGAGGGAGAGCCTGTAAGACTGATGCCCAACATATGCGGTTATAGTAATAAAAAAAAGGTAGCCTGTGTACAAGAGAAACATGGTAAACTAAGCGTTGGTTTCAGCGGCCGCGGCCTCGGCGGCATCTGCAGCCTCGTCTTCTTTCCGAAGCTGCTCCTCAAGAGCTTTGCGCTCCTTCTCCCGCTGCGCAGTCTTTAGTCGCATTAATGTCACTTCTTCCATGCTAGGGGTATTTGGGCCGTTAGTCGACGAACTAGGGGTTGGCTTAGCTGAACCAGTTACGGCTGCAGCAGAAGCGAATGAACCAAAAGACGGCGCTTTGCCGGGCTTTTTGCCATCTGAGCCCGTCGTCTTGACTCCAGGGAAGTTAAATGCAGGCCTGGGAGGCGCAGCTGCCATCTTTGGCTCACTTTTCTCTGCGGGAGGAGAAGCAGGACGGTTGTCAGATCCTGCCCCTAGGTCAGGTTGGTTGCCAGATGCCCAGAATACAGAGTCAATTGAGCCCCAGTCGCTATCTGTTTGCGCAGCGCCTTGGCGTATCTTCTTCTCACTGTCCAGAACGGCAGCATGCGCACCCACGATGGAAGTAAAGACCACAACGCCCGTTGCGACAGTCTTTTTCTCACGCCTATCTCCAATACGTTGCCGCTTATCCTTGAGCACAACAACACTTTCGACCTTGCCAAATGGAGTGAACAAAGACGTTAAACGATCCTTATCCAAGTCCAAGCCCCTACCTTCACGAACCCAGCGCGCCTTCACAGCTCGTTCGAGTTCCGGCACATTCGCTCCACCTTCCTGCGAGCGATCGACCCGCTGACTACTCTTATCCGCAGCCTTCTGTGCCTCTTCCTCCTCCTGACGCCTCCGCTTCTCCTCGTCATCGGCCTTTTGCTTCAACCGCTCCTCCGCCTCTCGTCGTCGCCGCCGGCCATCCTCCGCAATCCGCTCAATTTCCCGCTGCAGCTTCTCCTCCGCATCATCATCACCTGTCCCACTCATCCACGTCCGTTTCACCCCGCGAGGCGCACCACCCATCGCCGCAGCACCAGCGCGTTCCCTCGCTTCTAGATCTTCTCTCATCTTCCTCTTCGCCGCATCCATCATATCCCGCTCGCGCTGCTTCCGCTGCCGCGCCTCCCGCGCATTATCGTAGAGCTGTCGTATCGATGGATCAGAAAGGACATCGTAGGCAATCTGTAAAGTGTGGAACTTGTCGATGTCTGCAGGTGTGGGGTTCGCGATTTTGTCGGGATGGTATTTAAGAGCAGTTTTTCGGTATGCACGACGAATCTCGCCTTCGGCGGCGGCTGGGGATATGTCTAGCAGGGCATAAAAATCCTGATTGGAGGCGGCGTGCGCCTTGAGATCGTCGTTGGAAGCCATCTTGTTCGAATTTGCTAGAATGTAGCGATATGGGATATGGTGACTTGGGAGGGTATAGAGACTTGCGCTTTATACGCAAGTATTCTTGGGTTACCCCTATTTGATTTTCGAGTTACAGCTGAGGTGAAGGGGATTGAGATGTAATGTTGTGGAATGACTTGGGAAAATAAATGATGGTATTCATTGGCGGAGGCGGTGGCGGAACTTGAAAATAAAACAAAATAAATAAATTTAAATTATATTGTCCTCCACTAATAGACGGGCAACAAGAAGAAGACTAGATAAATACCAACTCAATGGCAACACTTAGCTATAATCCACTGCAAGTTGCTCGCCTATGAATCTATATCAACTTTCCAGCAGTGCAACTGTTTATTGTACGAGCCATGCTATAGCTATACAATAGCTTCGCACTTCGCGCTCCGCTATTATTGCCGGTCCCCAAGACTTAAATACATTGCTTGCTGAGAGAAATATGTCATCAACGATACCTTGCCGGTTCGATCTGGGAAGTGTGAGGGAAAATATTTGCGAAACCAATTGGATCTTGAACATATCTATGAGGGCAAAGTTTACAATGACTAGGTTAGATCTACTATATCATTGAGGAGTCTACTACCTAGTCAGTCACTGGAGCTGGTGTGGATGCAGGATGTTATTTCAAGATGGAACTTTTTCAGTGCTAAATTGTGAGAGAAGAGAAGAAGACTGCAGCCTAGCAAGTGTCTTCAATTCCAAGTCTTTGTTGTAAAGGTTTTAGAAGATGAACTCAATAACAGTGCTTTAGATGATGTAGACCAAACCACGTGGCTCGGAGCTCCCTCCTACACTCCACTCACACAGTATCAACAATCTACTCACTTGAACATATTTGATCACTGAAGAATCCTCTCAGCAAATATGGACGATGACACCGTCCCTTTCCCAGCACAGCTGGCTCTCGCAATAGCAATCGTCAAGCATAAACCAGCAGACTTGAGTATCAGAGGTAAATAGCATCAAACTACCATGATTGTATCTACTCACTAAAAAACAATAAACCTTACAGATTATATTCTGAACATCAGACAGCATATCAAAGATACTCGAGACGCAGACAAATCCTATACTCATGACAAAGATAGATTCTTCGACAGCGTTTCCTTCTGGCAGCAGGCGTACGAAAAGTCCGAAGCAGAGCAGAGCAAACTAGTAGATCGCATTTACGACCTTGAGAGGCGTAATGAAGCCCTCAGTGCTAGGTTACAGGTCCAAAATACCCCGTTTGAGGCGGAACAGTCGTCGTCGAAGCGAAAGGTAACCGTTGGCGAAAAAGCCACTGGAGGTACAACGGCACGGAAAAGAACCAAGACGCAGATGGGTTCTAAGGGTATATCGGATCATACCTCAGCTCCATGGGATGGACTTGATCGACTTGATTATACGGAGGAGTGTTAGTTTGTTCCGTCGTGCCCGTGTTCTTGTGTGCGGCGCTGACTGGTTCTTGTCTTAGCTATCGGCCCATTCATGAGGCATTATTATACGCTTCAGAAAGTCCTTCAGAAGAAGCCTAATGGCTTGGATATTGTTAAGGCTGCGGTGAATCTCTGCGAGACAACTGCAAATGAAATCTCAAAGGTAGTCTCGGAGAAAAGAGCGGCCCATTGTACTTCGAGTAATAAGGGCTCAACGCGGATTGAAGGGCCGACTACCGCTGAAGTGTTTCGCTGCATGGCATGCGCTTTCCAAGTTCTCTTACGGGCGTTGAAAGCTTTATCTGGAACAGAGAATGTCATACGATATTCCAATCGTGTCATCTACCATATTGTTCGCCTGTATGAAGCAACGATTAATGCTTTAGAGCAACGGTGCAAGGTCAAATCCGACGAGACACAGGCATCCAAGCAAAAATACGCAGCAACCAAAAAGAAGGTCAAAGATAGACAGTTTCCTGAATCCAATATGAACATCGATGATGAGGTTGCTACGCAGATGGCTCGACTGCTAAACACAATGGCCTCCTCCCTTAACCCTGGGTGTCCGAGACACCAGGATTTACTAGAAGGGTTTCTATTCATTTTGCTCAATCGCGTCGGAAAGTTGCTGTGCATGTTCGTCTTTCAGGATCTAAAGCTACGAACTGATCTTCGTGCGGACTCTACAAAGATTCCACTCCCTAGAGGCTTGACAGCACTTGACCTCAACGATAATTCGTTGTGTTCAGCAGAGATGGAGGCGAAGTGTCTAATCTGGCTATTAGAGAGATCATTGGTCGTATTGCATAGTTTTACTTCATCTCCATCGGCATCTCGAGATAGTGACGGAAGCATATTATTTGTGGCAAATATCAAGGAAAGACTACAAAGCACTCTGCTCCAGGCTGTTTTTGGCACAGATTCGACTTGGGGAAAGTCACTCCAGCGACCCGCGCTGACTGATGAAGATCTTCGCAATCTACAACTACCTTCTCAGGACCCTGATCAATCAGTCCCAGACTGGTTCACGCAAGAGGTATGGAAGCTATTAGGATGGGAAATATTGGTGAAAAGCAACGCTTCAAAGCTTTGAATACAGAATTGTAACCAAGTACCACTCTACCAACAAAAGAAATGGCGGTTTCCCATAGAAAGTCCATGGGTGTGTTCTCCATTTGTTTATAGCTATAATTTATAAATATCTGTTCTTTTCTCTCGATAATTCCTAACAGTACTCTGATCGGATATCATTTCAAATCCAGAATCCGAGCTGCATTTCCGCCCAACACAGCGGCAGCTGCATCTCCATCTTTATCGAATGTAGCGTGAATGGCCTTGTAGTTTGTCGTCACACTAGGCCATTCTCCTTCCTTGCTATCCAAGGGAGGGAAGAACGGGTGGTCGGTACCTAGTACTTGGTGAGCGAGATCCACATTTAACTAGTATTGCTCCAACGAAAGATCATACCAAAAAGCAAACGATCTGTTCCAGATGCTGTCATTGCTGCTTGCAAGCCAGCAGTGCCATATACCACAGCATCAAGATATATATTGGTCTTCAAGACATCCCATACGCTTCTTTGAGGACCAGGCACATCACCACCGTTGGCAATGAACTTGCGTTCATGATGGATACAGCTTTCGATCCGTCCTGCAAGGAAGGGAAGCGTGCCTCCAGAATGGGCCAGCAAGATCTTCAGCCGCGGAAACCGATCAAAGACACCGGCCAAAAGCATTCGAGTCACTGCAATTGTCGTTTCAAGGGGGAACCCTAAAGCCAGCGGAAGAACATGGCCGTAGCGATTCATCGCATCCGAGCCACCAAAAGCTTCGTCGGGTAGTCCGTAGTGTGGGTGTAAGAATAGAAGTGATTCAGTATCCTGCAGCGCCCCCCAGACAGGATCCAGTTGGGTATCATCCAGTCCTTTTCCCAACCCGGAGGTTCCCATGATGACCCCACGCAGATGCGGCAAGGTTTTAAGTCTCTTGATTTCGCTCACGACAATGTCAGCGCTAGGAGCACTTAGCGGCAGCGCGCCGAAAGCAAATAGCGATTCCTTCTCGTGTAGCGCCAGGGTTTTGTCTGGGTCTCCAGCCTTGTTAATACGTGCGCATGTGTTTTCAAGATCGTCGTTGATGCGTTGCGCCCATGTTTGCGCTTCTTCAGGTTCAAGAAAATCTAACCAGGGGTTGGCGAGGGAAATCACGCTACAGTTGATTCCATGGCGACGCATGAAGGCCAGCTTCACGTCGATATTCCAATAGGATGAGTCGACTGGACGACCCCGTTCATCGAGGGGAATGGAACTGTCATCATCTGAGGACAGGATAATTAAGCGGGGGTCTGCACCATTAGCTGGATCATGCACATAGGGTACGCTCTTGCGAACACGGAGCATTTCCATATACGCAGGAGGGTAGACATGGGTATGAATGTCGATAATTAGAGGTGGCATGATTTATTCTGCTCTTCTGAGTCCTGCAGCGAGGTGAATGTGTGTCAAGAGAAGGGAAATTGGTACTTTGCTTGTGAGGTTGATGAGGTTGCAATGAAGAGGAGGGGAAGCTGAGGAGTCGATGCATATGAAAATGAGGGCGGGGTTACAGTGTACATCATCTCCAAGATCACTCTTTTCCCAAGAATTGTAAGCATGTTAAATTCTGTTATCATGGCCTGATCAATCTTCAAATCAATAATAGTTGTTATCTGTCCTATGTAGATCCAAGTAAAGAAGATAAGATTAGATACCAACCTATGTGTGTACATAATATTAGGTTGATGTACTATCTTCCCCGCTCTATTGGAAGCAGTATCATTTCACGCAGGTCACGGGGGAGGATCTTCCACTCCTTTACGGATCGCCTTTTAATCTTCCCCTTCATCTCTCTCGTTGTCCCGCCTCTGGTCCCGTGGAGTAGAAGTGACTTCACCAAGTCTTCATCTTGCGCCACCACGCCAGTTAACATTCAACCTCTCCCTAACCATAAATCCCCATTCCCATTATTCCCTTTCTTCAATCGACTATACTTCTCTAACATACCCGCCCTGTATGCTTGAGAACTAGCCTTCAAAATGGAGGGTAATCTGCCACAACAGTCATGTCATCCAGCAACCACCGCTGTTGACAGAGATGATATTATCATTCCAGTGAGTACAATAGCTAAAGATCAATGCAGTGCTCTCACTATATTATTCAACTTGATGATCAACTCATCTTTCTATATATCGTGAGCGTTTGACTTATGATTGTAGGTCATTGACTTCGGTCCCTTTCTCAACGGAACACCCGCTGATAAGCATGCCGTCGCCGTCTCCATTGTAGAAGCATTCAAAACATCCGGTTTCCTCTATCTCAAGGAGCACGGTCTTCCTCCTTCCGTCGTCTCCCGGGTGTTTGGCTCATCTGCACGATTCTTTGCGCGACCCCAGGACCAGAAAGACAGTCTGTGCTGGACTACCCCACAGGCGAACCGTGGTTACGTGAAGACGGGACAAGAGAAGCTGAGCAACGTGGACGACCCAACGGCGCCTGAAGTTCTCCGAGCTACCCCAGATCTCAAGGAAACCATGGAGATTGGTCGCGATAATCTGGACGATCAACCCAATCGCTGGCCGGACCAGATTGACGACGAAGGAAAGGATTTCAGAGAAGTCATGACATCATTCTTCAACATGTGCAAATCTCTCCACACGGAAGTGATGAGAGCCATCGCACTTGGGATGAACTTACCGGAGCATTATTTTGACTCCTACGTAGATGCAGGAGACAATAATCTTCGACTGCTGCACTATCCAGCTGTGTCGAAGGAAGTCTTCAGGAAGAACCCGTCGCAGGTTCGTGCGGGCGAGCACAGCGACTATGGCTCCATCACGCTTCTCTTCCAAGATCGTCGCGGTGGGCTCCAAGTGCACAGTCCCAAAGATACCTATGTCGATGTGACCCCCATTGCAGATACAGTGGTCGTCAACGCGGGTGACCTATTGGCTCGATGGTCGAATGATCTGATCAAGAGCACCCGTCATCGCGTCGTTGAGCCACCAACCCCCATTGGTGAGGAGGACAACTCTGACATGTACCCAGACCGCTACAGTATTGCATATTTCTGCAATCCCAATAACAACAAGCTCATTGAAGCTATCCCTGGGACCTATGGGGATGATATCAAGGAAGCAAAGTACCCAGCAATCGTTACCGGGGATTACCTGGTCCAGCGCCTCACAGCCACTTACTGAATCTTCAACAAACTGGTCGGTTATAATCCGCTCCAGCATTATTTGCCCAAGCTGCAGCCCTATTCTCCGTGTCTTATCCCTAGCTTCCGATAAGCATTGCAACGTAGTGTCTGTTCATGACGATAAAAAGGTCAATGCATGTATCTCCCGTCTAATATTTACATATTGATATGGAATGGAACCGTGAAAAAAAGCCAAGGGTGTCTCCTTAATACGTTGCCACCCCAGTACTCAGCCTTCCACCGTCAGTAATGGTGATATTCCCGTTCAAATAACCACCCGCAGCACTCGCCATATAAAGAATCAGCCCAGCGATGTCCTCCTCGCCGCCAGCCCTCGTAAGAGGAATGATCTCCTTCTTAAACGACCCATCCGAGATCCCCTTATCACCCTCCTCGAAATTCCGCGTCGACATCTCGGATAGGTAAATTCCCGGTGCGATGCCATTAACTCGAATATCATACGACGCCAACGTCGTCGAAAGCATTTTCACCAAATGATTCGCCGCTGCCTTGGAAAGATTATACGCTGCACTAATCGGCACCTTCCGATTGAACCCCGCAATAGAAGTAGTAATAATAACTTGCGCAGTAGGCGCAGCAATCTGATTCTTCACAGGTGCCGGCCGCCGCTTATTCGCCGCTTCCAGCAGCGGGAGGAAAGCCACTGCCGTATAATAAGCACCGGTCACGTTTACATCCAGGACCTTAGTAAAGTCATCCATGGGGACGGACCAGAGAGCATCACGGACCTCGGCGAGACTGGGGAGGGATCCGTCTGGCTTGGGAGGCGGGGGACTGGCGTTTGGGCCGAGAATGCCGCTGTTAGCGATGAGGAGATCAACGTGATCTGTCTGTGCCGAGATAGTCTGGTACGCTGCTTCGAGGGATGCTTTTGAGGAGACGTCCGCTTGGATGGGGATTATGGAGCTGGTCTTGCTGTTCGGGCTTTGCGTGATGGTTTCTTGCAGGGCTTCTTGTCGGCGGCCAATGATGAAAATCTTGGATGCGCCATTTGCGTCGAGCGTGTGGGCCATCATACGACCTAGGCCTGTGGTGTTGTTGTTAGCCGGTACTTTGTGATGGGGTTCGTTGCTTTTCTTTGCTTGTCTTGGCTCAATGCGGCCTGTTTCTCAATTTATGCGGTGATATGGTGGACTTGTCACTTGCGTATTGGTTGTAGAAGAAGAAATACGAGGGCAAACAATGATTCTGCTTGCACTTACCACTTCCCCCTCCTGTTAGGACTACGACCAGTCCTTTGACGGAGAATAGACTCGAGGGTTGAAGGTGAGACATGTTTGGATGAAGATGTGAAGTTCGTAAATGTCCGTAGTTGACAAGGGGTCAAGTGAAGTAGCAGTAGCGTGTCAGCAGGCTTTCCTTCTTACAGAGATATGCCAATGGTTTATAGAGGAGGAACAAGGATGAGTTGATTGATAAGTAGAAGTCGTCATTTTCCCCGCTCGGGGTTGGACCGAGTTGCCTGCGGGGTAATTCTCCCCTTCCCCGGTGTTTGCTCCTTCGAGTCTTTTATTTCCAACTAGAATCCTTTCAACATACTACGGTTCCTTCTAGTTGTAGAATGCAATTGATCTGTATCTCTTTGGAGGAGCAAGACTGGGTACATCAGGCTTGTTTTCAACGGCGGACACTTTTATCACTAGCAATCTATCTGTCTTACATCCTATACTATGAGACTTAGGTACCATAATTCCACGCCCATTAGAGCTCAGGGCTAGCTCAATTGCATGATACATCCTACGGTCGTCTCTCCTGAATAATACTATGCTTGGTCAAATCGCGGGTGTTGACAGTTGGTCCAACTTTGTATCAAAGTGTATCCAACCACCCCTCGAGGCAACAGGCAGCCAAAGTCTCCCTTTATAGAGAATTTGCATTTGGTCTTCACCATCGCAATGCTCTCTGTAAGCCGGTGATCATCTGTTTGAAATTAGGGCTTTTGGGTCACGAGACGGCGGCAATCCAACTCCAGGTTTGTGGAACGTACAAGTGTATCGTACTCAGGAACGCATAACTCTGAGTCAAAAGAAACACCTCCCCCACTTGCTAGAAGGTGTCTTCTACGAGAACTCCGGTACTCGGTATTCGGCTCGTCGGGTTCTGATTCCAATTGATACGACCTTCTAGAAAGAGATGAGCTTTGCTTCACGTCATCGTTCCAGGCCAGCCGTTACTTTCCGGCATTGCGCCTCGACTGAACACAAACAGGCTCTCAACTTCTAATATTCGTCAGTCCCACTTTTTTCACGTTGTATGCATTTTAATTCTGCAAGCTATGCAACTATATATGCCCTTTTGTTCTGAGCGTGGCAGTGGCCGATACACACCTCGACGAGCCAGCTCAGTAGCTCCAACCTTGACCGGTGCACTGAATTGTCAAATCTCACATAATAACAATATCATTTTAATCACCACTGACTTACCTACTATGTATATGCGATTCGATCCCTGCCAACACCGTGAGTGAGAAGATCCACTTTTTTATGCCCACTTTCAGACGCTGTGTAGCGGGACTGGTTTTAAAACCACCGGCATTTCTGTTTCAACGGCCTATCGAAGTCAACTGGAAGGTTCCAAATTGCCGAGGAGCAAGCTCCTCCACAACAATTGAAGATATGATCAATTATAAGGTACTTCTATCCCGTTTTAGGCACCCATTTGCTGCCAACTGGATGGTTGTGACATGGGCATGCCGCAAGTATTACGCATGTAACATCTACAAGGCATGGATGACGGTATCACCACGGTCAAATTCACAATTCTAGACTGGCAATGGAGATGATAGACGAAATGATAGAGGAATTGCGTCACGCATGGCCCAGCAACTTGACGGAATGAACACGGAATCTTTATAAATTGCCGGTGCCCATAATCAACGTTCATAACCTCAATCAGCCGGTTCTTAACTTGATAAATATACATCCTTGTTAATCTGTGGTGATTTGAACGCGTTAGCGGTTGGAGATGTCCTTGAATCGGTTTCTCGCGCTCAGTTGCCTGAGCTCCGTGCCAGTGATACTGGCAGTTCCCCCAGGCAAAAGTTGTTCGATCTACAACTGTTCCACCTGTGGTCAGTCACCCAACTTCGCTAACCCACACTCCATTCAGTGGCACCCCAACCACCACTGGGGCATTGCATGCTTCTTCAATTGATACTGGGGTTCCTAGCTTGGGAATCTCGCCCACAGTGACAACTTACCCTAGCGATGGGCAACTCCACGACCCTCAGCCAGGCCCATATATCCCAGCTGGGGGTGTTGGAACTGGGGGAGAAACGCCGGTTTACAACGCGAAGAGCGACTTCGACTATGAGTCGTTGGTATGCTAATAAATGGCTTATAGGTTAAATGGCTCATACTGACTATCATACTAGGCCCTTACTCTTTATCAAGAATATACTGAGCTTGATCTGTTCCACGGTGGCTTGGCCCGCTTTTCGGTAGAGGAATTCACAGCTGCTGGGCTCACGGCTGAGGATCGTTTTTTGATCGAGTTCATGGCGGTTCAGGAGATTGGACATGCAACGATGGTTACCAACATACTAGGAGCCGAGGCCCCTAGGATGTGCACCTATAACTATCCGTATACCATGGTGCATGAGTTTGTGGACTTCTGTCAGAAGCTCACTCGCTTTGGGGAGTCTGGTGTTTATGGTTTCCTACCTCATCTCAATTCGCGTGCAGCAGCACAGCAATACTTCTTCTCCAGTCGATTACTACAGAAGCTAGGCAGCAAATGATTTTCCGTCAATTGGAAGACTTTTCCCAACGCCGGTCTGGTTTGAGGTTGGTGTACCCCAGTCTTGGGCTTGGACATTACTGGCACCATACATCAGCTCGTGCCCCGAGAATCAGACCAGGTTGGCCTGGCAGAACTTTCCTGCCTTATACATCGAAAACCAGCCAAATCCGGCGAGAATCAACGGATCATCTGCTTTCAATGAGACAGTAGGAGGAGAGGTGTGAATTCTTTGAATAGTACCGCTGTCCCCAGCGACGACTCGTGTGTCAACTCCACTACCCTGGGCACTAGCTGCTACCCTGCGATTACACATAACCGCACGATGCCCCTGTCATGGCCAGGTCGAGAGGTGTTTCTTCACTGGGATGAACCAGGTCGACCAGTCGGACCTAACAACAGCTACATCACCTCGACGAGCGCAGGAGATCCCAAGTACGTAGTGTGGGTAACGCAGCTGAATGTGACATATTCTCCCCTAGAAATGACCGGCGACAACTATGGATCGACAATTCAACCTGACGTCCAGACTTATGCCGGCGATCCTGCAATCAATGGCACCATGTTCATTGCGATCACAGACTCAGACCCCTATTTGAGTCCGTTCAACCTCTCAATGATCAATCCCCACGTGGTTGCTGGCCCAGCCCTCTATAAATCTGGTTGATAAATTCTTCATCTTGAGCCATGTTTAAGCTGATAAGCTAATGTATATTAAGAATTGCTGGACATTTCATCTTCTAGGTGTTGTTCCATTTTTGAAGCCGGGAGGAAGCTTGGTGATGGGCGCATTCCTTTAATTGACGTGCACTCGCCGAGATAATCTATACGGAACAATGCTGGGAGAACTAATTGATGCTCATATATTACAAAAATTGTCTTCTTTAGCTAGCCATGCTGAGATAAAATTCTCAGTTGAAGGAGTGTGTGTATAGGCTTGCATGATATGACATGTCCATAAATAGCAACGTTAACTCCGCTAATGTCCGGCGGCGATCGTAAACATTTCTCCCGACTTGACAGGTGAGCTTTTTCCATCGACAACCGTTCAAACACCTGTAGCTCAACCAACGCCGGATTGCCCATACGCCTAATTTCTCTACACTACGCGCCATTATGGAAGCACCTAGGAATCGAAAGCAACGACGAGCAGCCGCCGCTGCCTCCAAGAGCGACTCCGACTCCACCTTCGATCCGTCCTCCATCCCGATGGCCCATCCGCCCCGAAGCACCACAAAGAACCCGAAAGAAAAGACGCTAGTGGAGTTGATAGCTGAGCGGGAGAACGAACTGCTAGGCCTGGGTCATGACAGGAGCTCGACCGGAATGGACGGTTCGACTCCTGGGACCCGATTCGTGAGCATCGACCCGACGTCTGGCGAGATTTCCAACTTGGATGCATCGGAACTCCCAAACGAACAACAAGGAACAAAAGAATCTATCACGGGGTCAGCATCTGACGGGAATTCGGGGTCTGGGGAAGACGAGGACGCGCCAATCCCACCGTTCATCGACACGGTGCTGCTCTCGGTGCCCCTGACGACGTTACACATGACGTTAGCCTATCTCGCGGCTCATCAGTACGCGGAATACATCGTTTTGGACAAACTCATCCGCGAATCTGTATTCGTTGCCTTCCCGATCCTGACGTTTGCCATTCACCTAGCGCATGGGCATATCGTGTCCTTCGGTAATGTCCAGAGCTCAGAACACGTCTCGCTTATCCCGTTCCACCGAGATAAATTCTCGATCGCGTTTCTTCGAAAACTGCTCTTCCCGCCATCATTGCGGACTATGGTCTTCCTTCCGCTTGCTATCTGCCTTGGGGCTAAGCTGATGGCCATGACCAACGAAGAGCCATACTACGCTGTCATGAAGCGAGCACCTTCCATTGGGACGCTATGGGTGTGGAGCATCTTGGAGATCCCAGTAGGCGCGGCGGTATTGGGGGCATTGGGGCCAATGATTTGGGGTGTGTGGTGGAAAGGTTACGGCATTCTCTGAGCGGAGATGCGGCAGCAGTTACCGGAGAGTCCGAATATCTAACCAGGGATGTCCTGCCCGACATGTGCTTACGCTCTTTCGGTTGGCTTTCACATTATTCCATCTCCAACTGCCTCTGTAGGTCAGGCGGCACATGTGCCGCCGCTGTATAACGGGAGTGTTCGGGATTAGCGAAACTTGGTTTGGGCGCCAGCCAAATGACAACGTCACCATACAGGGTAGATGGTCTAGAGTACTAGGTTTGAAGACGCAACAACGTTGTATGCATGAAATTTCGAGGGGTTTCGGTCGGGTTCGGTGTGGGACTGCAGTGGCACTGCATACATCACAACGGACATCTGGCAGCCAACAGTGGGCCAGCTGTGTGTACACAATAGTAGTGGGGATGTTGGGCTGGGAATAGTGTGGCACAAGCCTCTAGGCAAGAGCAATGGTTTTACATACTACGGCGTACAGGCAAGAAATTTCCTGGCAAGGATTCCAGCCCATCATGTGAATATGACTTACTGGGTTGTGAAGGGCAACAGAGAGAGGCTACGACTCTCCGGTCACACCAGAACAGCAGGCTATCAAAATTCTCGATTCCCGGTTTTTGGCCGAAACGGATGAATTACATCCAATATAATCCATCTAGGAAACTTACAGGCGAGCGAATAGCATCCTAGCGGGAATTAGCCTGGCCAGGGGTCGACGTGGCGACAGTCTAGTCGGGGACTAGGTTGACTGTTCCTGGTCGGCTGGGCCTTGCCACGCTTAAGGCCCCAAGATTGGATGGAATACGCCGGGACGAACTAGACCGGGATTGAAACCCGACAGCTGGATCCCTGTGCAAGCGATGGTGCCTTGAATCCAAGCGAACGTGGTGGTGTCTGCAGCTAGAGGAGACTATGTCACATGACGATATGCAACCCCAGTTAACTCGACGTCCGTTCTCGGATAGACCGATATCAATGGCCTTTCCGCTCTCTGGGATCATTGGCGACGGACAGTGACTAGTTGCCATCGTCGCGACCGCCACCAATCCCTCGGAGGGGTTGTTGTCTGTCATTCAGTGTGATCGGCAGGGAGGGGAAATGGAGGCACGAAAAGCGGCGCAGTATCACCCATCACCTAGCGCGCCAGGCGCACAGTCACCGGGGCCTTGGAAGCAGCACGAGTAACTCCACCTTCCATTCCCTCTTCGAGAGTCTCGTCGATAGTCTGAACTGGAATCTCAGAGAAAGCGGGGCTAGAGTGGAGGAGGGGTTTCAAGCGCCTTGAGGGCTGGTGATAGACGGGACCAAGGATAAAAGCTTCACACCATGAGCTGAGCGCGGACCAACCGGGTAGAAAAGCACGGATGGGACGGACAGCCGTACGATCCCGCAAAGCAGATCCAATCCTAAGTCAACCGATGACAGCTGATGGCGTGTAACCTTCCCAAAGCGGGAAAGAAGATAGACAATGAGATTGTCGCGCTCTGATACTAAATGGGTTCATCACCCGTCGGGAAACCTTGTTGGGGCGATTTGACAGGCGCACTGTCCGATCTAGTTCAATCGAACTACTGAATGCTAAATCGATTAAGTCAATCTATTTTTTGCGAACCGAACCCATCAGTCGATCAGCTCAGCCCGGCTGAGAGGAGAGGGAAAAAGCAAAGAGAAACATGTGGCGGTGCGAGACCTGCGCCACACTCGTGTCTGTAATACTTTACTAAATATTTAATGCATCCAACAAAAGTCAACAAGCTCAACAAAGTACAACAACAAAAGGACTCAACTTTGAGACCAGTATTAAACTTCCCAAAGCGATCCTCCTCTTACCTCTTGCAGTAATCGACGCCCTCGAACTAGAACTAGGAAATCGTGCATGATGGGTCTCTTTGCCCACCGCCACTCAAGGTGGACTCCCTCCAGCTCCACAGGAGGCTATTGTTTGGGTTGGCGGATCCCGTCAGTGATCCATCCCACAGACCGTCCTTCTCCGATTTCTTTTGATTTTCTTTTTTCCTTCTTTTAATTAAAACGAATCCATTTGACTTTTGTACTCTGAAACTTAGTTTCACAATATGGAATAGCAAAGGAGATAATAAATTAATCACTCAACTAATCAAATACACCAAAAGCAAAACCAACTCAAACCAATCAATTAATAATCAAAAATAAAATAAATGAACTAGTTTAGTTACAAATGAAATCCAAAGAACCAAAAAGCAAATGTACAAAAGTACAAAAAGTAATTAATAAAAAATTAATAATAATTAAAAAAAAAAAAAAAAAAAAAAAAAAAAAAA